>NC_092399.1:877500-892500 GCF_030028105.1 Mobula birostris
GTCTCTCTGTCTCTCTATCTCTCTCTCTATCTCACTCTCTATATATATCTCTCTCTGTCTCTGTCTATATCTCTGTCTCTCTCTATCAACCTCTCTCTCTATATATATCTCTATCTCTCTTTATCTCTCTCTCTATCTCTGTCTCTCTCTGTCTCTCTACCTATCTCCCTCTCTCTCTGTCTCTCTCTATCTCTCTCTCTGTCTATCTCTCTCTCTCTATCTCTCTGTCTCTCTCTATCTCTGTCTCTCTGTCTCTCTGTCTATCTCTCTCTCTGTCTATCTCTCTCTCTCTGTCTCTCTATCTGTCTGTCTCTCTCTCTATATATATCTTTCTCTCTGTCTCTCTATCTCTCTCTCTGTCTCGTTCTCTATCTCTCTCTGTCTCACTCTCTATCTCTCTCTCTATCTCTATCTCTATCTCTCTCTCTCTGTCTCTCTATCTACCTCTCTCTCTATCTCTCTCTGTCTCTCTCTCTATCTCTCTGTCTCTCCCTCTGTCTCTCTCTGTCTCTCTCAATCTCTCTCTCTCTCTGTGATTCTCTCTATAAATATCTCTCTGTCTCTATCTCTCTCTCTGTCTCTGTCTCTATCTGTCTCTCTATCTCTCTCTCTGTCTCTCTCTGTCTGTCTCTCTCTATCTACCTCTCTCTCTATATATCTCTATCTCTGTCTCACTCTGTCTCTCTCTCTATCTCCCTCTCTCCCTCTGTTTATCTCTATCTCTCTGTCTCTCTATCTCTCTCTTTGTCTCTCTCTATCTCTCTCTGTCTCTCTGTCTCTATCTCTCTCTATCTCTCTCTGTCTCACTCTCTATCTCTCTCTCTATCTCTCTCTCTGTCTCTCTCTATCTCTATCTCTTTCTCTGTCTCTCTCCGTGTCTCTCTCTCTATCTACCTCTCTCTCTATCTCTCTCTCTGTCTCTCTCACTCTATCTCTCTCTGTCTCTCTATCTCTTTCTCTCTGTCTCTCTCTGTGTCTCGCTCTCTATCTCTCTCTGTCTCACTCTCTCTCTCTATATATATATCTCTCTCTCTGTCTCTATCTCTATCTCTCTCTATCTCTCTCTCTGTCTCTCTCTGTGTCTCTCTCTATCTACCTCTCTCTCTCTCTATCTCTCTCTCTCTGTCTCTCTACTTCTCTCTCTCTATCTCTCTCTCTATCTCTGTCTCTCTATCTCTCTCTCTGTCTATCGCTCTCTCTGTCTCTCTCTCTCTGTCTCTCTATCTCTCTCTCTGTCTGTCTCTCTGTCTCTCTATCTCTCTCTCTATCTCACTCTCTATATATATCTCTCTCTGTCTCTGTCTATATCTCTGTCTCTCTATCTACCTCTCTCTCTATCTCTCTCTCTGTCTTTCTCTCTATCTCTCTCTATCTCTGTCTCTCTCTCTATCTCTCTGTTTATTTCTCTGTGTCTCTCTATCTCTCTCTCTATCTCTCTCTGTCTGTCTCTCTATCTCTCTGTCTCTCTATCTCTCTCTCTGTCTCTCTCTCTATCTCTCTCTGTCTCTCTTTCTACCTCTCTCTGTCTCTCTCTGTCTCTCTATCTATTTCTCTCTCTATCTCCCTCTCTCTCTGACTCTCTCTCTATCTCTCTCTCTGTCTCTCTATCTCTGTCTCACTCTCTATCTCTCTGTCTCTCTATCTCTCTCTTTCTGTCTCTCTCTCTATCTCTCTCACTGTCTCTCTCTCTGTCTCTCTATCTCTCTCTGTCTCTCTCTATCTCTCTCTCGGTCTCTCTATCTCACTATCTCTATCTCTCTCTCTGTCTCTGTCTCTATGTCTCTCTGCCTCTCTCTCTGTCTCTCTCTCTATCTCTCTCTCTCTCTGTGTCTCCATCTCTTTCTCTCTGTCTCTCTATCTACCTCTCTCTCTCTATCTCTTTCTCTCTGTCTCTCTATCTACCTCTCTCTCTCTATCTCTCTCTCTCTATTTCTCTCTGCCTCTCTCTCTCTCTGTCTCTCTATCTCTCTCTCTCTCTGACTCTCAATCTACCTATCTCTCTCTCTATATCTCTATCTCTCTCTGTCTCTCTATATCTCTCTCTCTATCTACCTCTCTCTCTATCTCTGTCTTTCTCTCTATCTCTCTCTCTATCTCTATCTCTCTCTCTGTCTACCTCGCTCTGTCACTCTCTCTCTCTGACTCTCTATCTCTCTCTCTCTGTCTGTCTCTCTGTCTCTCTCTCTCTATCTCTCTTTGTCTGTCTCTCTCTATATATATATATCTCTGTCTCTCTATCTCTCTCTCTCTCTATCTCTGTCTCTCTCTCTATCTCTCTCTGTCTCTCTCTCTGTCTCTCTCTATCAACCTCTCTCTCTATATATATCTCTATCTCTCTTTATCTCTCTCTCTATCTCTGTCTCTCTCTGTCTCTCTACCTATCTCCCTCTCTCTCTGTCTCTCTCTATCTCTCTCTCTGTCTATCTCTCTCTCTCTATCTCTCTGTCTCTCTCTATCTCTGTCTCTCTGTCTCTCTCTCTATCTCTCTCTCTGTCTATCTCTCTCTCTCTGTCTCTCTCTCTGTCTATCTCTCTCTCTCTGTATCTCTATCTCTCTGTCTGTCTCTCTCTATATATATACCTTTCTCTCTGTCTCTCTATCTCTCTCTCTGTCTCGTTCTCTATCTCTCTCTGTCTCACTATCTCTCTCTCTATCTCTATCTCTCTCTCTCTCTGTCTCTCTATCTACCTCACTCTCTATCTCTCTCTGTCTCTCTCTATCTCTCTGTCTCTCCCTCTGTCTCTCTCTGTCTCTCTCAATCTCTCTCTCTGTCTGTGATTCTCTCTATAAATATCTCTCTGTCTCTATCTCTCTCTCTGTCTCTGTCTCTATCTCTCTCACTGTCTCTCTCTCTGTCTCTCTCTGTCTGTCTCTCTCTATCTACCTCTCTCGGTCTCTCTATCTCTCTATCTCTATCTCTCTCTTTGTCTCTCTCTCTACTTCTCTCTCTCTATCTCTATCTCTCTCTCTGTTTCCCTCTCTCTGTCTCTCTCTCTATCTCCCTCTCTGTCTCTCTCTCTATCTCTCTCTGTCTCTCTATCTCTCTGTCTCTCTATCTCTCTCTCTCTGTCTCTCTCTATCTCTCTCTGTCTCTCTGTCTCTATCTCTCTCTATCTCTCTCTGTCTCACTCTATCTCTCTCTGTCTCAATCTCTATCTCTCTCTCTGTCTCTATCTCTGTCTCACTCTATCTCTCTGTCTCTCTATCTCTCTCTGTCTCTCTCTATCTCTCTCTCGGTCTCTCTATCTCTCTATCTCTATCTCTCTCCTTGTCTCTCTGTCTATCTCTCTCTCTGTCTCTATGTCTCTCTGCCTCTCTCTCTGTCTCTCTCTCTCTATCTCTCTCTCTCTATCTCTCTCTCTCTGTGTCTCCATCTCTTTCTCTCTGTCTCTCTATCTACCTCTCTCTCTCTATCTCTTTCTCTCTGTCTCTCTATCTACCTCTCTCTCTCTATCTCTCTCTCTCTATTTCTCTCTGCCTCTCTCTCTCTCTGTCCCTCTATCTCTCTCTCTATCTCTCTCTCTCTCTCTGACTCTCTATCTACCTCTCTCTCTCTATATCTCTATTTCTCTCTGTCTCTCTATATCTCTCTCTCTATCTCTGTCTTTCTCTCTATCTCTCTCTCTATCTCTCTCTCTGTCTACCTCGCTCTGTCACTCTCTCTCTCTGACTCTCTATCTCTCTCTCTCTGTCTGTCTCTCTGTCTCTCTCTCTCTATCTCTCTTTGTCTGTCTCTCTATATATATATATATCTCTGTCTCTCTCTCTATCTCTCTCTCTCTCTATCTCTGTCTCTCTCTCTATCTCTCTCTGTCTCTCTCTCTGTCTCTCTCTATCAACCTCTCTCTCTATATATATCTCTATCTCTCTTTATCTCTCTCTCTATCTCTGTCTCTCTCTGTCTCTCTACCTATCTCCCTCTCTCTCTGTCTCTCTCTATCTCTCTCTCTGTCTATCTCTCTCTCTCTATCTCTCTGTCTCTCTCTATCTCTGTCTCTCTGTCTCTCTCTCTATCTCTCTCTCTGTCTATCTCTCTCTCTCTGTCTCTCTATCTCTCTGTCTGTCTCTCTCTATATATATATCTTTCTCTCTGTCTCTCTATCTCTCTCTCTGTCTCGTTCTCTATCTCTCTCTGTCTCACTCTCTATCTCTCTCTCTATCTCTATCTCTATCTCTCTCTCTCTGTCTCTCTATCTACCTCTCTCTCTATCTCTCTCTGTCTCTCTCTCTATCTCTCTGTCTCTCCCTCTGTCTCTCTCTGTCTCTCTCAATCTCTCTCTCTGTCTGTGATTCTCTCTATAAATATCTCTCTGTCTCTATCTCTCTGTCTCTGTCTCTATCTGTCTCTCTATCTCTCTCTCTGTCTCTCTCTGTCTGTCTCTCTCTATCTACCTCTCTCTCTATATATCTCTATCTGTCTCACTCTGTCTCTCTCTCTATCTCCCTCTCTCCCTCTGTTTATCTCTATCTCTCTGTCTCTCTATCTCTCTCTCTCTGTCTCTCTCTATCTCTCTCTGTCTCTCTGTCTCTATCTCTCTCTATCTCTCTCTGTCTCACTCTCTATCTCTCTCTCTATATCTCTCTCTGTCTCTATCTCTCTCTCACTCTCTATCTCTCTCTCTGTCTCTCTCTCTATCTCTATCTCTCTCTCTGTCTCTCTCCGTGTCTCTCTCTCTATCTACCTCTCTCTCTATCTCTCTCTCTGTCTCTCTCACTCTATCTCTCTCTGTCTCTCTATCTCTTTCTCTCTGTCTCTCTCTGTGTCTCGCTCTCTATCTCTCTCTGTCTCACTCTCTCTCTCTATATATATATATCTCTCTCTGTCTCTATCTCTATCTCTCTCTATCTCTCTCTCTGTCTCTCTCTGTGTCTCTCTCTCTATCTACCTCTCTCTCTCTATCTCTCTCTCTCTGTCTCTCTACTTCTCTCTCTCTATCTCTATCTCTCTCTCTGTCTATCGCTCTCTCTGTCTCTCTATCTCTCTCTCTGTCTGTCTCTCTCTGTCTCTCTCTCTATCTCTCTTTGTCTGTCTCTCTCTCTCTCTCTATCAACCTCTCTCTCTATATATCTCTATCTCTCTCTGTCTCTCTATCTCTGTCTCTCTCTCTATCTCTCTCTCTGTCTCTATCTCTCTCTCTATCTCCCCCTCTCTTTTCTCTGTCTCTATCTCTCTCTCTGTCTCTATCTCTCTCTCTATCTCCCCCTCTCTTTTCTCTGTCTCTATCTCTCTCTCTGTCTATCTCTCTCTCTATCTCTCTCTGTCTCTCTCTATCTCTGTCTCTCTGTCTCTCTCTCTGTCTATCTCTCTCTCTCTGACTCTCTCTGTCTCTCTCTATCTGCCCCTCTCTCTATCTGTCTGTCTCTATATATATATATATATCTCTCTATCTGTCTCTCTATCTCTCTCTCTGTCTTGTTCTCTATCTCTCTCTCTGTCTCACTCTCTATCTCTCTCACTCTATATCTATCTCTATCTCTCTCTCTGTCTCTCTATCTACCTCTCTTTCTATCTCTCTCCCTCTGTCTCTCTCTGTCTCTCTCAATCTCTCTCTCTGTCTGTGATTCTCTCTATAAATATCTCTCTGTCTCTATCTCTCTCTCTGTCTCTGTCTCTATCTCTCTCACTGTCTCTCTCTCTGTCTCTCTCTGTCTGTCTCTCTCTATCTACCTCTCTCGGTCTCTCTATCTCTCTATCTCTATCTCTCTCTTTGTCTCTCTCTCTACTTCTCTCTCTCTATCTCTATCTCTCTCTCTGTTTCCCTCTCTCTGTCTCTCTCTCTATCTCCCTCTCTGTCTCTCTCTCTATCTCTCTCTGTCTCTCTATCTCTCTGTCTCTCTATCTCTCTCTCTCTGTCTCTCTCTATCTCTCTCTGTCTCTCTGTCTCTATCTCTCTCTATCTCTCTCTGTCTCACTCTATCTCTCTCTGTCTCACTCTCTGTCTCTATCTCTGTCTCACTCTATCTCTCTGTCTCTCTATCTCTCTCTGTCTCTCTCTATCTCTCTCTCGGTCTCTCTATCTCTCTATCTCTATCTCTCTCCTTGTCTCTCTGTCTATCTCTCTCTCTGTCTCTATGTCTCTCTGCCTCTCTCTCTGTCTCTCTCTCTCTATCTCTCTCTCTCTATCTCTCTCTCTCTGTGTCTCCATCTCTTTCTCTCTGTCTCTCTATCTACCTCTCTCTCTCTATCTCTTTCTCTCTGTCTCTCTATCTACCTCTCTCTCTCTATCTCTCTCTCTCTATTTCTCTCTGCCTCTCTCTCTCTCTGTCCCTCTATCTCTCTCTCTATCTCTCTCTCTCTCTCTGACTCTCTATCTACCTCTCTCTCTCTATATCTCTATTTCTCTCTGTCTCTCTATATCTCTCTCTCTATCTCTGTCTTTCTCTCTATCTCTCTCTCTATCTCTCTCTCTGTCTACCTCGCTCTGTCACTCTCTCTCTCTGACTCTCTATCTCTCTCTCTCTGTCTGTCTCTCTGTCTCTCTCTCTCTATCTCTCTTTGTCTGTCTCTCTATATATATATATATCTCTGTCTCTCTCTCTATCTCTCTCTCTCTCTATCTCTGTCTCTCTCTCTATCTCTCTCTGTCTCTCTCTCTGTCTCTCTCTATCAACCTCTCTCTCTATATATATCTCTATCTCTCTTTATCTCTCTCTCTATCTCTGTCTCTCTCTGTCTCTCTACCTATCTCCCTCTCTCTCTGTCTCTCTCTATCTCTCTCTCTGTCTATCTCTCTCTCTCTATCTCTCTGTCTCTCTCTATCTCTGTCTCTCTGTCTCTCTCTCTATCTCTCTCTCTGTCTATCTCTCTCTCTCTGTCTCTCTATCTCTCTGTCTGTCTCTCTCTATATATATATCTTTCTCTCTGTCTCTCTATCTCTCTCTCTGTCTCGTTCTCTATCTCTCTCTGTCTCACTCTCTATCTCTCTCTCTATCTCTATCTCTATCTCTCTCTCTCTGTCTCTCTATCTACCTCTCTCTCTATCTCTCTCTGTCTCTCTCTCTATCTCTCTGTCTCTCCCTCTGTCTCTCTCTGTCTCTCTCAATCTCTCTCTCTGTCTGTGATTCTCTCTATAAATATCTCTCTGTCTCTATCTCTCTGTCTCTGTCTCTATCTGTCTCTCTATCTCTCTCTCTGTCTCTCTCTGTCTGTCTCTCTCTATCTACCTCTCTCTCTATATATCTCTATCTGTCTCACTCTGTCTCTCTCTCTATCTCCCTCTCTCCCTCTGTTTATCTCTATCTCTCTGTCTCTCTATCTCTCTCTCTCTGTCTCTCTCTATCTCTCTCTGTCTCTCTGTCTCTATCTCTCTCTATCTCTCTCTGTCTCACTCTCTATCTCTCTCTCTATATCTCTCTCTGTCTCTATCTCTCTCTCACTCTCTATCTCTCTCTCTGTCTCTCTCTCTATCTCTATCTCTCTCTCTGTCTCTCTCCGTGTCTCTCTCTCTATCTACCTCTCTCTCTATCTCTCTCTCTGTCTCTCTCACTCTATCTCTCTCTGTCTCTCTATCTCTTTCTCTCTGTCTCTCTCTGTGTCTCGCTCTCTATCTCTCTCTGTCTCACTCTCTCTCTCTATATATATATATCTCTCTCTGTCTCTATCTCTATCTCTCTCTATCTCTCTCTCTGTCTCTCTCTGTGTCTCTCTCTCTATCTACCTCTCTCTCTCTATCTCTCTCTCTCTGTCTCTCTACTTCTCTCTCTCTATCTCTATCTCTCTCTCTGTCTATCGCTCTCTCTGTCTCTCTCTCTCTGTCTCTCTATCTCTCTCTCTGTCTGTCTCTCTCTGTCTCTCTCTCTATCTCTCTTTGTCTGTCTCTCTCTCTCTCTCTATCAACCTCTCTCTCTATATATCTCTATCTCTCTCTGTCTCTCTATCTCTGTCTCTCTCTCTATCTCTCTCTCTGTCTCTATCTCTCTCTCTATCTCCCCCTCTCTTTTCTCTGTCTCTATCTCTCTCTCTATCTCCCCCTCTCTTTTCTCTGTCTCTATCTCTCTCTCTGTCTATCTCTCTCTCTATCTCTCTCTGTCTCTCTCTATCTCTGTCTCTCTGTCTCTCTCTCTGTCTATCTCTCTCTCTCTGACTCTCTCTGTCTCTCTCTATCTGCCCCTCTCTCTATCTGTCTGTCTCTATATATATATATATATATCTCTATCTGTCTCTCTATCTCTCTCTCTGTCTTGTTCTCTATCTCTCTCTCTGTCTCACTCTCTATCTCTCTCACTCTATATCTATCTCTATCTCTCTCTCTGTCTCTCTATCTACCTCTCTTTCTATCTCTCTCTCTCTGTCTCTCTCTATCTCTCTCTGTCTCTCTCTCTATATCTCTATCTCCCTCTCACTCTCTTTCTCTGTCTCTCTCTCTATCTCTCTCTCTATCTCCCTCTCTCTCTCTATCTCTGTCTCTCTGTCTCTCTCTCTATCTCTCTCTCTATCTCCCTCTCCCTCTCTATCTCTCTTTGTCTATCTCTCTTTCTGTCTCTCTATCTCTATCTCTCTCTGTCTCTCTCTCTCGCTCTCTATCTCTCTATCCGTCTCACTCTCTATCTCTCTCTGTCTCTTTCTCTGTCTCTCTCTCTATCTCTATCTCTCTGTGTCTCTCTGTGTCTCTCTCTCTATCTACCTCTCTCTCTCTAACTCTATATCTCTCTCTCTCTCTCTGTCTCTCTCTCTACTTCTCTCTCTCTATCTCTATCTCTCTCTCTGTTTCCCTCTCTCTGTCTCTCTCTTTATCTCCCTCTCTGTCTCTCTCTCTATCTCTCTCTGTCTCTCTATCTCTCTCTGTCTATCTCTCTCTCTGTGTCTCTCTCTCTATCTCTCTCTGTCTCTTTCTCTATCTGTCTCTCTCTCTGTCTCTGTCTCTCTCTCTGTCTCTCTCCGTGTCTCTCTCTCTCTCTCTGTCTCTCTCTCTCTCTCTATTTCTCTCTGTCTCTCTCTCTATCTCTCTCTGTCTCTCTCTATCTCTCTCTATCTCACTCTCTATATATGTCTCTCTCTGTCTCTGTCTATATCTCTATCTCTCTATCTACCTCTCTCTCTCTCTATCTCTCTCTCTGTCTTTCTATCTCTCTCTCTATCTCTGTCTCTATTTATCTCTCTGTGTCTCTCTGTCTCTCTCTCTATCTATCTGTCTCTCTATCTCTCTGTCTCTCTCTCTCTGTCTCTCTATCTCTCTCTCTATCTCTGTCTCTCTCTGTCTCTCTATCTATTTCTCTCTCTATCTCCCTCTCTCTCTATCTCTCTCTCTGTCTCACTCTCTATCTCTGTCTCTCTATCTCTCTCTTTCTGTCTCTATCTCTCTCACTGTCTCTCTCTCTGTCTATCTCTCTCTGTCTCTCTCTATCTCTCTCTCTCTGTCTCTCTATATCTCTATCTCTCTCTGTCTCTCTCTCTGTCTCTGTCTCTATTTCTCTCTATCTCTCTGTCTCTGTCTCTATGTCTCTCTGCCTCTCTCTCTGTCTCTCTCTCTCTATCTCTCTCTGTCTCTCTCTCTATCTCTCTCTCTGTCTATTTCTCTCTGTCTCTCTCTCTGTCTCTATGTCTCTCTGCCTCTCTCTCTCTCTCTCTCTCTGTCTCTCTCTCTCTATCTCTCTCTCTGTCTCTCTCTCTATCTCCCTCTGTCTATTTCTCTCTGTCTCTCTCTATCTCTCTCTGTCTCTCTATCTCTTTCTCTCTGTCTCTCTCTCTATTTCTCTCTGTCTCTCTATCTCTCTCTGTCTCTCTCTATCTCTCTCTCTCTATCTCACTCTCTCTATATCTCTCTCTCTCTCTGTCTCTCTATCTACCTCTCTCTTCTCTATCTCTCTCTGTCTTTCTCTCTATCTCTCTCTCTATCTCTCTCACTATTTATCTCTCTCTGTGTCTCTCTCTCTGTCTCTATCTCTCTCTCTCTGTCTCTCTCTCTCTTTGTCTGTCTCTCTCTCTATCTCTCTGTCTCTCCATCTCTCTCTCTCTGTCTCTCTCTCTCTATCTCTCTCTGTCTCTCTATCTCTCTCTATTTCTCTCTGTCTCTCTCTCTATCTCTATCGCTCTTTGTCTCTCTATCTATTTCTCTCTCTATCTCCCTCTCTCTCTCTGTCTCTCTCTATCTTTCTCTGTCTCTCTATCTCTCTCTGTCTCTCTCTCTGTATCTTTCTCTATCTCTGTCCCTCTGTCTCACTCTCTATCTCTCTGTCACTCTCTCTCTCTCTCTCTCTCTCTCTCTATCTCTCTCTCTCACTGTCTCTGTCTCTATCTCTTTCTGTCTCTCTCTATCTCTCACTCTCTGTCTCTCTATCTCTCTATCTCTATCTCTCTCTGTCTCTCTCTGTCTCTCGCTATCTCTCTCTCTCTGTCTCCATCTCTATCTCTCTGTCTATCTACCTCTCTCTCTATCTCTCTCTCTGTCTCTCTCTATCTATCTCTCTGTCTGTCTGTCTTTCTCTCTCTCTATCTCTGTCTCTGTCTCGCTCTCTATCTCTGTCTCTCTATCTCTCTCTGTCTCTGTCTCTCTATCTCTCTCTATCTCTCTCTCTGTCTCTATGTCTCTCTGCCTCTCTGTCTCTCTCTCTATCTCTCTCTCTCTATCTCTGTGTCTCCATCTCTATCTCTGTCTCTCTATCTACCTCTCTCTCTATCTCTGTGTCTCCATCTCTATCTCTGTCTCTCTATCTACCTCTCTCTCTCTCTATCTCTCTCTCTATCTCTCTCTATCTCTCTATCTCTCTCTCTGTCTCTCTCTATCTCTGTCTCTGTCTCTATCTCTCTCTGTCTGTTTCTCTCTCTCTGTCTCTATCTCCCTCTCTCTCTCTATCTCTGTCTCTCTGTCTCTCTCTCTATCTCTCTCTCTATCTCCCTCTCTCTCTCTCTCTCTCTGTCTCTCTGTCTCTCTCTGTCTCTCTCTCTATCTCTCTCTCTCTCTCTCTATCTCTCTCTGTCTCTCTCTCTCACTCTCTATCTCTCTCTCTGTCTCACTCTCTATCTCTCTCTGTTTCTCTATCTCTCTCTGTCTATCTCTCTCTCTGTGTCTCTCTCTCTATCTCTCTCTGTCTCTTTCTCTATCTGTCTCTCTCTGTCTCTCTCTCTATCTCTATCTCTCTCTCTGTCTCTCTCCGTGTCTCTCTCTCTATCTCTCTCTGTCTCTCTCTCTCTCTCTCTATTTCTCTCTGTCTCTCTCTCTATCTCTCTCTGTCTCTCTCTATCTCTCTCTATCTCACTCTCTATATATATCTCTCTCTGTCTCTGTCTATATCTCTATCTCTCTATCTACCTCTCTCTCTCTCTCTATCTCTCTCTCTGTCTTTCTATCTCTCTCTCTATCTCTGTCTCTCTCTCTATCTCTCTCTCTGTTTATCTCTCTGTGTCTCTCTGTCTCTCTCTCTATCTCTCTGTCTCTCTATCTCTCTATCTCTCTATCTCTCTCTGTCTCTCTATCTCTCTATCTCTGTCTCTCTGTCTCTCTATCTATTTCTCTCTCTATCTCCCTCTTTCTCTATCTCTCTCTCTGTCTCACTCTCTATCTCTGTCTCTCTATCTCTCTCTTTCTGTCTCTATCTCTCTCACTGTCTCTCTCTCTGTCTCTCTATCTCTCTCTGTCTCTCTATATCTCTATCTCTCTCTGTCTCTCTCTCTGTCTCTGTCTCTATTTCTCTCTATCTCTCTGTCTCTGTCTCTATGTCTCTCTGCCTCTCTCTCTGTCTCTCTCTCTCTATCTCTCTGTGTGTCTCCATCTCTATCTCTCTGTCTATCTACCTCTCTCTCTATCTCTCTCTCTCTATCTCTATCGCTCTTTGTCTCTCTATCTATTTCTCTCTCTATCTCCCTCTCTCTCTCTGTCTCTCTCTATCTTTCTCTGTCTCTCTATCTCTCTCTGTCTCTATCTCTGTCCCTCTGTCTCACTCTCTATCTCTCTGTCACTCTCTCTCTCTCTCTCTCTCTCTCTCTATCTCTCTCTCTCACTGTCTCTGTCTCTATCTCTTTCTGTCTCTCTCTATCTCTCACTCTCTGTCTCTCTATCTCTCTATCTCTATCTCTCTCTGTCTCTCTCTGTCTCTCGCTATCTCTCTCTCTCTGTCTCCATCTCTATCTCTCTGTCTATCTACCTCTCTCTCTATCTCTCTCTCTGTCTCTCTCTATCTATCTCTCTGTCTGTCTGTCTTTCTCTCTCTCTATCTCTGTCTCTGTCTCGCTCTCTATCTCTGTCTCTCTATCTCTCTCTCTGTCTCTCTCTCTCTATCTCTCTCTATCTCTCTCTCTGTCTCTATGTCTCTCTGCCTCTCTGTCTCTCTCTCTATCTCTCTCTCTCTATCTCTGTGTCTCCATCTCTATCTCTGTCTCTCTATCTACCTCTCTCTCTATCTCTGTGTCTCCATCTCTATCTCTGTCTCTCTATCTACCTCTCTCTCTCTCTATCTCTCTCTCTATCTCTCTCTATCTCTCTATCTCTCTCTCTGTCTCTCTTTCTCTATCTCTGTCTCTGTCTCTATCTCTCTCTGTCTATTTCTCTCTCTCTGTCTCTATCTCCCTCTCTCTCTCTATCTCTGTCTCTCTGTCTCTCTCTCTATCTCTCTCTCTATCTCCCTCTCTCTCTCTCTCTCTCTGTCTCTCTGTCTCTCTCTGTCTCTCTCTCTATCTCTCTCTCTCTCTCTCTATCTCTCTCTGTCTCTCTCTCTCACTCTCTATCTCTCTCTCTGTCTCACTCTCTATCTCTCTCTGTTTCTCTATCTCTCTCTGTCTATCTCTCTCTCTGTGTCTCTCTCTCTATCTCTCTCTGTCTCTTTCTCTATCTGTCTCTCTCTGTCTCTCTCTCTATCTCTATCTCTCTCTCTGTCTCTCTCCGTGTCTCTCTCTCTATCTCTCTCTGTCTCTCTCTCTCTCTCTCTATTTCTCTCTGTCTCTCTCTCTATCTCTCTCTGTCTCTCTCTATCTCTCTCTATCTCACTCTCTATATATATCTCTCTCTGTCTCTGTCTATATCTCTATCTCTCTATCTACCTCTCTCTCTCTCTCTATCTCTCTCTCTGTCTTTCTATCTCTCTCTCTATCTCTGTCTCTCTCTCTATCTCTCTCTCTGTTTATCTCTCTGTGTCTCTCTGTCTCTCTCTCTATCTCTCTGTCTCTCTATCTCTCTATCTCTCTATGTCTCTCTGTCTCTCTATCTCTCTATCTCTGTCTCTCTGTCTCTCTATCTATTTCTCTCTCTATCTCCCTCTTTCTCTATCTCTCTCTCTGTCTCACTCTCTATCTCTGTCTCTCTATCTCTCTCTTTCTGTCTCTATCTCTCTCACTGTCTCTCTCTCTGTCTCTCTATCTCTCTCTGTCTCTCTATATCTCTATCTCTCTCTGTCTCTC
The DNA here is from genome assembly GCF_030028105.1 of Mobula birostris. Lineage (NCBI taxonomy): Eukaryota > Metazoa > Chordata > Chondrichthyes > Myliobatiformes > Myliobatidae > Mobula > Mobula birostris. The sequence continues at coordinate 890,831 of NC_092399.1, forward strand.
TCTCTGTCTCTGTCTCTATTTCTCTCTATCTCTCTGTCTCTGTCTCTATGTCTCTCTGCCTCTCTCTCTGTCTCTCTCTCTCTATCTCTCTCTGTGTGTCTCCATCTCTATCTCTCTGTCTATCTACCTCTCTCTCTATCTCTCTCTCTCTCTATCTCTATCGCTCTTTGTCTCTCTATCTATTTCTCTCTCTATCTCCCTCTCTCTCTCTGTCTCTCTCTATCTTTCTCTGTCTCTCTATCTCTCTCTGTCTCTCTCTCTGTATCTTTCTCTATCTCTGTCCCTCTGTCTCACTCTCTATCTCTCTGTCACTCCTCTCTCTCTCTCTCTCTCTCTCTCTATCTCTCTCTCTCACTGTCTCTGTCTCTATCTCTTTCTGTCTCTCTCTATCTCTCACTCTCTGTCTCTCTATCCTCTATCTCTATCTCTCTCTGTCTCTCTCTGTCTCTCGCTATCTCTCTCTCTCTGTCTCCATCTCTATCTCTCTGTCTATCTACCTCTCTCTCTATCTCTCTCTCTGTCTCTCTCTATCTATCTCTCTGTCTGTCTGTCTTTCTCTCTCTCTATCTCTGTCTCTGTCTCGCTCTCTATCTCTGTCTCTCTATCTCTCTCTCTGTCTCTGTCTCTCTATCTCTCTCTATCTCTCTCTCTGTCTCTATGTCTCTCTGCCTCTCTGTCTCTCTCTCTATCTCTCTCTCTCTATCTCTGTGTCTCCATCTCTATCTCTGTCTCTCTATCTACCTCTCTCTCTATCTCTGTGTCTCCATCTCTATCTCTGTCTCTCTATCTACCTCTCTCTCTCTCTATCTCTCTCTCTATCTCTCTCTATCTCTCTATCTCTCTCTCTGTCTCTCTTTCTCTATCTCTGTCTCTGTCTCTATCTCTCTCTGTCTATTTCTCTCTCTCTGTCTCTATCTCCCTCTCTCTCTATCTCTGTCTCTCTGTCTCTCTCTCTATCTCTCTCTCTATCTCCCTCTCTCTCTCTCTCTCTCTGTCTCTCTGTCTCTCTCTGTCTCTCTCTCTATCTCTCTCTCTCTCTCTCTATCTCTCTCTGTCTCTCTCTCTCACTCTCTATCTCTCTCTCTGTCTCACTCTCTATCTCTCTCTGTTTCTCTATCTCTCTCTGTCTATCTCTCTCTCTGTGTCTCTCTCTCTATCTCTCTCTGTCTCTTCTCTATCTGTCTCTCTCTGTCTCTCTCTCTATCTCTATCTCTCTCTCTGTCTCTCTCCGTGTCTCTCTCTCTATCTCTCTCTGTCTCTCTCTCTCTCTCTCTATTTCTCTCTGTCTCTCTCTCTATCTCTCTCTGTCTCTCTCTATCTCTCTCTATCTCACTCTCTATATATATCTCTCTCTGTCTCTGTCTATATCTCTATCTCTCTATCTACCTCTCCTCTCTCTCTCTATCTCTCTCTCTGTCTTTCTATCTCTCTCTCTATCTCTGTCTCTCTCTCTATCTCTCTCTCTGTTATCTCTCTGTGTCTCTCTGTCTCTCTCTCTATCTCTCTGTCTCTCTATCTCTCTATCTCTCTATCTCTCTCTGTCTCTCTATCTCTCTATCTCTGTCTCTCTGTCTCTCTATCTATTTCTCTCTCTATCTCCCTCTTTCTCTATCTCTCTCTCTGTCTCACTCTCTATCTCTGTCTCTCTATCTCTCTCTTTCTGTCTCTAT